>NW_026057577.1:21354506-21395635 GCF_023721935.1 Panthera uncia | reverse complement strand
GTTCTGTTTGTTGAGGAACACACACTACCTGATCCTGCCTGACGTTCTGTTTGTTGAGGAACACACACTACCTGATCCTGCCTGACATGTTCCACAGCAGGATTTCTTGATCTGCTGGAAGAGACTGGTCCCCAGTGAGACTTATCGCAAAGCAGGCGTGCTAGGTGTTACAGTTCACAGGATGCTCGAGGGACACAGAGGATCTATGTTATGTGTGTACTGAACCTTCGGGCAGAGGAAAGGAGGGATGGGGAGAAGGTTTCCAGGCGAGGTAAGGCTTTGGGGGAGCACCGGAGAGTAAGCACTCGTCACCACCACTGTGCAAGTACTAAAGCTCTTCATTCCGGACGTGAGAGTCAAAGGGCGGAAGCCTTAAATGTTTGCTTAAAATCCCACAGTAGGAAACTAGACCCCAAGCCCTCACTGTTCCCTGGATGGTCTGGAAAATATAATACAGTTTTCTTGGAAAAAAAAAAAAAACTTTTTTTTTTTTTTTTAGCTATGGGAGACTACAAGTAATACTGTAACAAAGGCCCATGCACACACAACCTAGAATTAACAGTTGGGAATGCTACGTCCCCTTTGCTTCATCATTTGATGCGAGAAATAAAATATGAGAGATGAAGCCCCCTTTGTCTTCTCTGTGCCTGGTTCCCAGGTCTCTCCCTGCCCCTTCCTCAGAGGTAACCGCATGATTTTAACCTGCATCCTGCTAGTCTGTGTGTGTCCAGAAATAATAAACTGTATCATTTCATGTACTTATTAGCTTTACATGAAATGTATACATCACTGTGCATCTTGCTTTTTCTACCCTGTCTGATGGTATTGAGATCAATTAATATCACATATCTGCTAGCACAGAATACCGTATATCAATTTATAGGAATGAATGGCTACACAGCATTCCTCCATATTAACAGCCTCTAGCAAACTTCTATTTTCCCTTATTCATGGCCATTATCTGTTGTTGCCAAATTCTCACTGTTGCAAAGATGGAAAGAATAGATCCCCCAGTTTAAGCAAAGCAAAGGTTTCTGCAAGGTCTGTAGACAAATGACAAAGGAGTAGAAGTAAAATTCCTGGATCCTATGGTGTACACAAATTAGAATTTTACTCTAGAGACAGGAAAATTGCTCTCGAAAGTTACTCTGCCAATTTACCCTCATGGGAGCGGTATATGGAATCTTCCTTTCACATCCTTGCCAACATGCGGTGCTGACAGACTTCTTAACTTTTGCCAATCTGATGGCAAAAAATGACATCTTGTTCATTTACTATGTACTTCGCTGATTATGACAAAGAGAAGCATATTCTCATAAACTTATTAGCCGATCAGGTTTCCTGGTCTCTAAATTATCTTACTGTGCTGCCTATTCTAAAGTTGAGGGGTTTTTCTTATTGACTTGTGGGAATTCTTCATGAATTCCATATACTAATCATTTGCTTTATACGTTGCAAAAATCTTTTCCCATCTTCTATTTAACTTTGCTTAAGACATTTTCTGTCTTGAAGAAGTTTTTCACTTTGATGTAGTCAAATTATTCTGAGAACTAATGGATAACATGGATAAACCTGATTTATGTATTACTAATTTTACAACATAAGGTTTTTTTTTTTTTAAGGGGCTGCTTTTCTTCAATGTATGAACAAAACTTCACAGTTTAGATACCAACATCCAGTGCAAGCAGTTCCATTAAAATTTAAACTTTCTTTGGAAGTTACTTTCACTAGTTTTGTGGAATAGTGGTGAGTAGTAAAACATTAGGCTTGCACAGAGGTTTAAGATGATCCTATCATTTATGATTCAAGAGCTAGGCTTCTCTTGCAACCTCTTCTATTTTATTCTATTGGAATAGTCTTTATCACTTATTACTTTCTATACTTTTAAAAGAATATTTCAGGGAGAGAGTGTGGGGAAGAGGGACAGATTGAGAGAGAGAGAGAGAGAGAGAGAGAGACAGAGAGAGAGAGAGAGAGACAGAGAGAGAGAGAATCTTAAGCAGGCTCTACGCTCAGCGTGATCTCATATTCCTGGGATCATGATCTGAGGCGAAATCAAGAGTCAGACACTCAACTGACTAAGCCACCCAGGTGCCCCTACTTTCTTTTGTTTTTAGTTTAAACATGGCAAATATGATTAATTTCTCTAGTATACAGGTACAAATGTTCAAACTTTTAAAAATCAATGAAGTTGTCGATGAATTAAAAGATGATTTTGACAAAAGAAAGAAAAACACAGTGACAGGCCCCTTTTCTTGTTTGCCTTGAAGAAACTTTCACGTGTTTTAAAAAATTCTCTCATACAATCACAAACAGTAAGAAATCATGTATAATTGGTGAAAGATACCGGACTACGTAATACACCACAGCACTTAAATATTTTATCCAATTAACAACATATCTCCGTAAGATGAAATGTATGTAGTTCTACTAAACTCAAGTGTCAGCGCACCCATTTTACAGGTATGGTGACAAATAAGGCTCTGGGACCGCCTAATACATATCATTATTTCACTCTCAGCAGAACAGCCAAGAAACACACTTGTGCTGTCAGAAACTGGTTGCTGTGTGATTGCAAATAATTTGTAGTCTGAATTTCTTTGCCTAATTTCTTACTGCTCCTACTCCATTGTGGTACACATTTAATTAAGTTCCACATTGTCATACAAAATCCCCACCTTGAGAAATAATACGCGGAAGTTTAGATGGCAGAACCGTTCCGCGTTACCCACTGAAATGAGGGCTGACTTTCAAACACCTTTCTTACTCTTGAGGCCGCTGTGTCAGAAGCCTCATCCCTCTACAAGTAGTAACCTTGATGTTGGTACTATAGCTTTCCCTCTCCTGAGGCCAAGGAGCTCCCACATCCCCATTGCCTAATAGTTCATGAAAACCACATCTATTGCATGTCACCTGGCTTCTATGATTTCACTGCAGGTGACTGTTTATGGACAAGGAATCTTCTGCTAAGTCACCAAGGAAGAATGGGCCCCCTGTCTACACATAGCCAAGAGCCACAGGAACCCAAACTGTCTTAAGGCCACTGAAGGGAAGAACCCTTCATAGGGTCATACCCTTTCTCTAGAAGACTTATGATTACTTCCTTCTTAACTTCTCTGGATATTTTGCTTATGTATTTGGGCACATACTTCCAATCCCTGTTAAACTGAAAGCTCCTTGAACAAAGAGTTGGAGTCTTATTCATCTCTCATGTCTTGCTTTTATATCCGTTACTTTTCCTGGAACATTTATGCCTTTATTCCTTCCTTTCACAAATATATATTGAGCATTACTGTGTGCCCAGTACTGTGCTGGACATTAAGTGAGCAAATTAGCTACAGAGCAGTGAAAACAACAGACAAAATTTTAGGGGCCCTACGTCCCAGAAGGAAAGACAGTCCCAAAACAAAAGAAAACAAAACAAAATATTTTCAGTGCCATAAAAAAAATTAAAAAGGAGATGTGATCAAGAATCATGGGGAATATTCTTTATATATAAAGGTTGGGGAAAGCTGAGACCTGATTGGCCTAAAGAAGCCAGCCACATAAAGATCTAGGGAGAAGAGTATTCCAGGTTGAAGGAAGATCAAGGGCAAAGGGAGAAATGAAACCAGTGTGGGGACGCCTGGGTGGCTCAGTTGGTTAAGCGTCTGACTTTAACTCAGGTCACGATCTTGCAGTCTGTGGACTCAAGCCCCACGTCGGGCTCTGTGCTGACAGCTCAGCGCCTGGAGCCTGTTTCGGATTCGGTATCTCCCTCTCTCTCTGCCCCTCCTCTGCTCGCACTCTCAAAAATAAATAAACATTAAAAAAAATTTTTTTTTGAAACCAGTGTGTCCCATGAGAGGAAGGGAGAGGGCTGGGTAGTACGATACCCAGAGAGAAAGTGTGATGACAAGGGATAGATAGCATAGGGGTGGGACAGGTCAAAAAGAGCTTTGGCGATGATTCTATCATGGGAAATACTGGGGAGTTCTGTTTTATAGAACAGTTTTGCAAGGTCACTCTGGGGTCACTACAGAGAACAGACCCCAGTTGGGCCCAATTAGGTGTAGCATCAAAGAGGCTATTGTGTGAGCACCGATTAAAAGAGGGCAGTGACACGGATTGGAGAGGTAGCACTCAGGTCATGATCTCACAGTCTATGAGTTCGAGCCCTGTGTCAGGCTCTGAGCTGTCAGCACAGAGCCTGGAGCCTGCTTCGGATGCTGTGGTTCCCTCTCTCTCTGCCCCTCCCCCACTTGCGCTCTGTCTCTGTCTCTCTGTCTCAAAAATAAACGTTAAATTTTTTTTAAATAAAAGCTTAGATCTTGTTATATTTTGAGGTTGAACCACGATTTTCTGATAAGCAAATGTAGAGGGATATTGAAGAAAACCAAAAGAAAAAAAAAAAGGAAAGAAAAGAAAAAGGAAACACATGAATACATGATACGGAATGGAGTTTAGTAACATGACAGCCAAGCCTGGTCTTTAACAGCCACCGCGTGTGGACTAGCGCAAGTAACGTAAACGTCTGCAGTGTTCTCAGTAAGCCAGAATGTAAACCAGACATGAATCCATCTGGTAAGGACATCCACATTCGGAGGTTGAGAATAATGCAGGAAACTGCACCAGGGCTCTGTCTGGGGGACCTCGTGCCCAGCAACTGTGGACAGAGAGAGGCTTCTGCTAAGCAAGGGGGTGGCCCCCCGGGACTAAACAAGATGTCCACAACGAGCATCTCCATCCACTGTTCCACCCACACACTGAAGTCTAGTGGAAGCCACATCTGTCACACAAAGAATTGTAAGTAAGTACCAGGTACAATGCTGAGCAGGGAACAGCTTACGGGGTCATCTAATCCTCATGGTTAGGTCATCTCATCCTTATTTCAGCAAGAGGAACGTGAGGCCCAGAAACAGCACCAAAAAGACAGCAGCCAGGACTCCTGCAATTCAGCTCCAACACGGGGTTTAGAGGGAGCAGGGGGAGGAGGTTCCCTGACCCTCCAGAGAGAAACCAAGAACAGCCCAGTTTTCAGCGTCCTTCAGAAAGGCAAAGTCCGCATTTTGTGCTTGTGACCTCTATCGAAAGATGTGGGCAGTCCATCAGCGAAACTGCCTTCAGGCGGGTCTGATGAACCCTTCCCAGCTCCGTCCTTCCCACCTGTCATCAATGCCCTGCCCCCACACCAGTGAGCCCAAAAGATCTCCTCTTAGTCCTGCTGCTTCATCAACCCGATTTCTAAAGTAATTCTGACAGTGCGATTGGGCATGTTAACGACTCACTGTGAGGACTGGGTTCTGAGCGTCTTCTCTTCCCAGACACCATCGATCCAACTATTGTGTCCAGTCGATAGAGCTTTGCAGCAGACCTTGCTGGGGAATAAGCCAGCTTTTTGTGTCTCACGATTTCTGGCTTGCGCTATCCTTCAAATGGATTCCCCAATCGGAATATCCCGCAGGCAAAGTCTTATTACTTACTCCCTGCTGCACAGCACGCCTGCTTTATATAAAAGGTTACCAGTGTTCCTAATGTTGTACCTGAAAATGTTTGAGCTAGTCTTGCCTCCCAGGCATATTTTTACTGCTTCCAAGTACATTTAACCAGAAACGCTATCAGTGGCTAAATAAGCCCCAGTTTCGAATTTCTGAACCGAAATTAATTTCCATGTTTGCCTCTACTTGGTACTCATTTCAGAAGCCTGCAGAACAAGCTTTGAAAGCTATTTGCGGGCTACTGGTTGATTTAGGGCTCTCCCTTGCATCCTGGAAGTGCCCTATAGCCAGAGGAGAAACACATTTCTCTATAGACGTTTAGAAAAATCATAAACAGGATTATATAGATTGAGAGAACAAATGTGTTACTGCTACTCATGCAAAAGCTTTAAAGGGTTTCCAAAACAAAGAAAGGTCTCAGGGATTGCACATATGTAAGTATTAGAGAAAACCACACATAAAATCACAGGTTGGAAAGGGATCGTAAGTATAATCTGCCCAACATTCTTAATATTATAAATGAGGAAATTAAAAATTACAAAATGAGACCATCCAAAGGGGTGTCATTTAAAATTCATCATCTCTGAAAGTGTGCCTTTGACATCTCTCAGAGTGCTTTTCTTTTCTTTTTTTTTAAATTATTTTTGTTTATTTTTGAGAGAAAAAAGACAGAGAGACAGAGCATGAGCAGGGGAGGGGCAGAAAGAGAGAGGAAGACCCAGAATCTGAAGCAGGCTCCAGTCTCTGAGCTGTCAGCACAGAGCCCGACGCGGGGCTCAAATCACAAACCACAAGATGACGACCTGAGCCGAAATTGAAGCTTAACCGACTGAGCCACCCAGGTGCCCCTCAGGATGCTTACTTTCACATTTGTCTGGTGCCGTCAGCCCCTGCCTCCTGCTCTCATTCCTCTCAGGGCCACGGACCCTTGACACTTTAACCAAACCTCCTTTCCAATTTCACGAGGCACTGTACCCTTGTGGTTAAAAAGACTGGCCATAAAGGGGATGTGACTATGCCTCCACCATTTAGTAGGTGTTTAAACTGAGACAAGTCATTTAATTGTTCGGCACGTCTGTTTCTTCATCAGTAAAATAGGAACAAGAATTGTACCCATGTCACGTCTGCCACGAGTATTAAACGTGACTCCTATAAAGCCCTTGCGGTGATGCTGTGCACATACCAAGGACGCAAGGACTATTACCGTCATCATCATCATCAATATGACCCAACTCCGGCACCCTTTCATGTCGGCAGATTGTCTCTGTTGCCAGTTTACCCAAAGAAAGGTCATCAGATATGAACCCCCTCAAGCTCTCCCCACCTTTGCCCACTAGCTCCCTGATTCTACACACCTCTTGATATCTCTGCCAGCCCTTCTTTCCTCTTCATGCCATATCCAGTTCTCACTCCCGTACCCAGTGCCATTTTTGGCTTTCTCCAGCCACCTCTGTTCTGTGTACCTGCCTCGAAGCCGTGAGCTCTGTGAGGCCAGCGAAAGCTCCACATGGGTTTCCTTATCCCCAGCATCCAATACAGTTCCTTGCACACAGCAATCACTCAATGAAAGTTCACACCATGAACACGCGGATGACCTTCATGGAATCATACAGCTCATTCAATCTAATTAAATAGAACAACCATTCACTCTGCTCCAACCACATGCCAGGCACAATGGAGGCTAACGAGATTAATAACACACAGCGCCTGCCTTCTAGGAGTTGTTTTTCATGCCCTGAAAGAGGAAGAGGGATAGAAGATTGATGAAAGGATGGAGAGATGGATGTTGGGGGGAGGAAAAGGGAGAGGGGGAAGAGGAGGGAAGGGAGAGATGGAGGTAGGTTAGATTGATGTCATATAGGCTAGGGTATGCATTAGAATGTCAATAAAAGTAAAATATGAATGAGGTTTTTTTTTAAATCATTTAATCAAATTTTAAAAGAAGCAATATGTCTGAGTTCAGTCAAATAAATCATGATTTTACTCCAGGGGAAGAAACTTTGTACAGTCTTCTGACACACTTGTTTTTTTGTTTGTTTGTTTGTTTGTTTGTTTTGTTTTTTTTTTTTTTATACAGAGAATACATTGAGATCCAGGAAGACTGTCTGTACGTCACAGACAGGAATCCATCCGTCCATGGACAAAGTAAACGGTCAGATTAAATCTCCAAGGGAAGCCTTTGTAAACCTTCACCTGTGAAAGTACCTGTTCCTTATTCTACCACGTACATTAGTAAAGAAAAAAAAACACACACAGAGATAGCTGTGTGTGACAGGTATTGATTTACTGCCATCTGATTATCTGGAGTGAATGATCCTGATTATCAGGCAGAAATTGGGTTGCACAGTAGGATAAAGGAGAACCATGTCTGGAAGCCAAGAGATTCTGTGGGTTCCTAAGAAGTATTTCCACGCCCAGAAGTAAAGGTCAACAGAGAAATCAACCAAAAAAAGGGGGGGGGGGGCAGGACAACTGGAGATTCAGATCCTTCAAGGGGGATAAAGATTGAGGTCGCTCCACCAGGTAATGAACCCCAAGCAGTTGAGGTGTGAGGGAGGAGGGGGAAAATACAGAATGAGGGGTGGAAAGAGGAAGCCGTATGTACGGTTATAGCCTTGCAACAAATGACAGCAAGGAGGCCTGCAGCAGTTTTTAATATCTTCCATTTGTTCTATGCATGTGTTTGTTTGTAGATCCTATTTTCTTTTTTCCCCTCTCTTTCCACTTTATCTTATTTTATATACAAGCGGTTCTAAGTCAATTTTAGTCCAGCAAACACAATATTCAGTGGAACCGTGACAGAATTTGAGGAAAAATTCATGTCATCCATAATGGCTATGTAACCGTTGGGTCTTGTATCTCCTCACTTTGGAAAGAGAGTGAGAATGTTTTTACTTGTAAGACGGAGAGCTGCATCTTGTTAGGTGGAAATGGAGGGTTGTTTCCTTGACGTACAAGAATTCACATGTATGTACACATGGGCAGAGAGGAGCTCAGTAACCAAAGGACTGGGTGTAACAGTAGTTATCACTTTATTGGCTCTCGGTGCTAAATTTATCCATTAACCTGTGCTCTACAAAAGACAATATAGGCCCTTTAAATAGTTTTACTTTGCCAACTGACCAAATGTTAAGCAATCTGTAGAGGGCGCTAGAGAGACACTGCAGGAGTAAAGTTCTCTTTGGCGGTTCCAGCCTGCTAGCTCAACTGACTCCTACAGGGCAGGTGGCTTCTCCAGCACCCTGCTCCTGCCAAGCAAGCACAGGGGGAGGCACTTCTGCAGCATCCGGCTCCGTAGCACCTACATCTTGCATGGTGCCCAGTTTCTGCAACACGACCAGCTTCTCCAGCCCAGCTCCAGGCTCCCGGAAGCATGGGCCACTTCTCAGCACCCAGCTCCTACACTAGCAGGCCAGCTAGCTAGGGGCTAGCAGCACCCGTCAGCCAGCAACTTCCGCTGGCATCCCTCTGGGCCTTTTCTGCAGCAGAGCACGTCTCGTAAGACACTTCTCCACAAACAGCTTTCCCAAACATCCTATAGTGCAGATTTCTAGCAAATTCCAGAGGGCAGATGTCCATCACATTCTACCAGAATAGTACAGCCTCTTGCCGCTCAGTGAGCTGTGGCGTACCTTCTCTAAGAACATCTGGATCCCAGCCCTAGTGGGGATTCCTTTTGGACATCCTGTCTCAGCCCTAGAAGTAGTGGCTGCTCCTTAAATCTGCTATTCCTGTGTTCTTTCCAGTGCTATTAATTCTACTAGCCAATTCTTCATTACTCCAGTCCCCTGTTATAGTTAACAATGTTTCATAAACTTCCCTGTGTCAATATGTCAGTTTGACAAACTAATGGTAAGATATTAACAAGGGGGAAAACTGGATACAGGTATATGGTAACTCTCTGCCATCTTGAAACTTTTCCATAAGTCTAAAACTGTTCCAAAATAAAAAAGGCTGCTTAAAAAAAAGTAATTGTCGTTTCTGTCTCCGGATTGGACCCTGACCGATGCAAGCAACTAGTCTGATTATCAAGGCAATCATTTTATGGATCTAATATATATCATCCAGTGTGTTCATAATAATAACCAGAGAGGAGGGGACAGAGAAATAGAATCTTTGGAAATGAGGTCATATAAACTGTGCTACTTAGTAGATTACTCGAGCGTGCATTTTGTTTCAGGAATTATTTGGCCTAGAGTAATTAAACTATACACTTTCTAACAAGTGATATTAAAGTCACTGCTGCAGACAAAACCCAGGTAACAAGACACAGCGCTCTAGCTCAGAACAGCATTTTCTTATGTGATAAAAGGTATCAGAAATGTTTTCCTCAGAGCACCTTTGAAGACTGTCTGTGTTTATTTATGCTTTTGTTCATTTTAAAGCCAAAACGTGAGTTGTAAAGAATAGACTTAACCTTGCGTCAATATCGTATTCTAGGACGTAAAGAAGAGGTGTCCTCCGAATTCTAGAAGCTTTATGCAAAAATCAGTGAATTCCAAAAGAAAGCAACAAGTTACGTTTTAGAAAGCCTCACCTCCAAAATAAGGCAACAGTTTGTTTTCTAGAAGGCCTAAATCAGTTCTGGAAAGTCTGAAACTCATGTAGCCTTTTCTTCACACAAACACTCATCTGGTCTGTTCTCTCAGCTTGAGGCAGGCGTAGTTCTTGGTAAACTAACTCTGAATAACCACTGCAACATACTTGCCAGGGAATTAGTAACAAATCTCACTTTTCAAATACGTCCACTCTTTTCATTGCCACTAGTTTATATAATAAAGTTATTTTTCTTCAAAATGTGTAGGCGCAACTGATTTTTAAGCTGGAAAAGTTAATGAAAGCGACATTGCATTTGAGGTCAGTCGGCCAGAAAAATGGCTGTGAGCCAAATCCCACATCCCAAACATTTGCCTCTGCGGCATGTGAACAAAATGCCCACTTTCCTCCTGATCTCCAGCAGAAGCAAAACAAAACCCTGCAAGACAGTTATCCATTGGAATTGGAAGCCTTTCAGTGGCAGAAAGACACACACACACACACACACACACACACACACGAGCGCATGCACACACACACACACACACACACACACTCCCTGTTGAAGATACGATAAAAAGGCTCTTTCACACAGAATGTTCTGTGCACGGGCAGCACAAGGGACTAGTCCTGGAAATGCTGTTTTGGGGACAGCCAAGAGATCACAAGCCTAAAACAAGTAGTTTCAACAAGATAAACAGTAATCTCCCTGATTCCAATCATAAGCAAGTAAGAATTCTTAAAACCGTTTTATCCAAATGGCTTGAAATCCCTTCGAACTAGTTTCAGAAAATAGTAATGTATGAAATGAGGCTGAATTTGTGTTGTCATCCGATCCTGCTAATTTTTAAAACTATTCTTTCCTTTCTCTAAACGTAATACTTCGGGCATTAAAATTCAGTTGCACTTTGATTCCCCCTCACGTTTTTCAAAGCAAAAGGGAGTACGAAGAGACAGGAAGTAGCCACAATTACACGCGCGGCAACGAGCTAACCAGAAAACCAAAGTTTTAACTGTGAAATTTAGAAGAGCAACTGTATTACATGAAATTCCACTGCCTAATCCTCTTAATAAAGAATACTAGGTTTTAAGTGCAAGCTGTTCATAGTCCAAAATACCATTATGTTAGAATTATAATTCTAATTATAAAATTATAGAATTATAGAATTCTATATTATAATAATTCTAATTATAGAATTATATAGAATTATAGAATCTAATTCTAATTATAGAATTATAGGATTATAATTCTAACATAATGGACACAAATTATATACCATATTACCATTTGATTTAATACCAAAATGTTTGTGAATTTTCAGTTATGACCAATATTTCTCCCCAACGTTTTCTGAGCGAGTACTGATTATTTGCATACCAGATATCAGAGAAAAATAAACATACTAAGCATTGAAAATATCTATTTTACTTCTGATTTAAAGGCAACAAGTGATAAATTTTAATCACCATGGAAGTAACCTTGATCAGTCAACATGTAAAAAGAGCAGTTAGGACATAACAGTTATGTTACCACAACAGCTTTCCTGAACCAAGGAGCCTAAATTCTGGAACACATATTGATATTTACAGAAGTACCAGCATCGGACTATTGACATCTTTCTAAGGACCTTTCTTTATCCTCAATTGACAACAGTTCTGAACATAATATATACACTGATGTACAAGAAACTGTCTTCATGAGTTGGACCGGGAACCCACACCATACTCTGCATAGGCAACAAGAGGGAAACCCATGGTTCAGGATAAGCTGCAGACAGGGGGGCCCATGCAGCAAAAACACTCCAAGATGGACAAGAACAGGTGGAAACTTACCACTAGAGCAGTTGGTCCCACCCCAGCCAGGCTCACACTGACAGGTGTTCGGAGCAATGCAGCGACCGTGGACACATTTATCAGCACAGTGGGCTGTCAGAGAGAAAATCAATCAAATAAGGAAAGTTGGCACAAGAAGAAAAAAAAAAAAAAACCCAACAACACAGCTGTTTCACATCCCAGTCTCAAGTATCACTTAAAAACAACATGCATGCTTGACAATTTCCTTCAATCCATTCCTTGGCCCTGTCAGGGTCCGCTGTGCAACCAAACAATTCCCCTTCTGATTGTGAGATCTCCAAGTAAATTCCTTCATTTCTACGATTTCATTCTACGTCATGCTAAATTAGGAAAGGAGTTGCAAGAAAAACTGCCTCACCCACATTTTTAAAAAAATTATCAGTGACTACCGAATATATCCTCTTTGTTTCAGGAGAAGCATACATATGGGTTCAGGAAAAAAGCCCCAAAGGGAGATAGTGGGACTCCAGAGCGACAGAGCAGACCCCAGGGTATTCCCTTTCCATAATACCTTCCCTGGAAAGCAAAGTCAAATTTCTTTGGGTGCACGTTACTCCCAACTATGACACAGCAGAACGAGATGCCCTTTTCCTATTAACAAAAATATTCAAAAAATGTCACTGAGGTCTTCAGGGATTAGTAAATCTCCATTTCTGTTTCATTAGTAAATGTCTTAGGTGTGGCCTGACCCGTGGAAGTAAGGGTTATCACCGCAAACATGAGCGGACAGGTAGACTGACATTTCCAAAGCAAAGGTCTGTAGCCTGGTAGAAAGGAACATCAAATATATTCTGTGCCAAACATAAGCATTACCTTCAATGTTAGCGCCACTCACTTTGATTAAACACCCTTTAGAATGGCTGGATATACGAGTAAATTGTGAGAAAAATACGGTGTAGTTTGGGGTTCAGATATTCCAAAATTTTATGTAAGGATGGGATGGAATAAGGTATCCTATGCTTTACAGATAAGTTTTATTAACTCACGTCTTATTACAAAAGTAAAACATATTTTAAACCAATAAGCAAAGTAAACCTACCTATGGTTCCATCAACTGGTAACATTTCTACGTATGGAGACACTCAGGAAATTTTCCCTATATATTTTTCTCCTCAAAGAAAAAAAAAGAATCTTAATATTTTTCAATTTTCCTTTCCATTAATATAAAGGTAAAAATCTTCCCACATCATTAAATATTTTTCATGTGATTTAGGCACAATTATGTGTATAGTTTACATTTGTATATATACTGTATATACACTGATATACATAGTATATATTTACATATGTATATATATGTGTATATATTTTATATACAGTTTCTGGACCAAAAAATGATAACCACTCCTATTATTTTTATCAAAAAGAATTTAGACATGCAGAGATCTAGGGGAAGGCATTTTAGATGAAGAAAAAGCAAAAAACAAGGGGGGCTAGAAAGAAATCAAATGAAAGTGAGAAGATCTGTTTGGGTGCAATGTTCAGAGCAGTAGCTTTAGAAGATGTAGACCTTCCATGAAAAAATGCTCAACATCACTCATTATCAGGGAAATATAAATCAAAACCACAATGAGATACCACCTTACACCTGTCAGAATGGCTAACATTAACAACTCAGGCAACAACAGATGTTGGCGAGGATGCGGGGAAAGAGGATCTCTTTTGCATTGCTGGTGGGAATGCAAACTTGTGCAGCCGCTCTGGAAAACAGTATGGAGGTTCCTCAAAAAATTAAAAATAGAACTACCCTGCAACCCAGCAATTGCACTACTAGGCATTTATCCACGGGATACAGGTGTGCTGTTGCGAAGGGACACATGCACCCCCAGGTTTATAGCAGCACTATCAACAATAGCCAAAGTATGGAAAGACCCCAAATGTCCATCAACAGATGAATGGATAAAGAAAATGTGGTGTATATATATATATATATATATATACACACACACATACACAATGGAGTATTACTCGCCAATCAAAAAGAATGAAATCTTGCCCTTTGCAACTATGCGGATGGAACTGGAGGGTATTATGCTAACGAAATTAGTCAGAGAAAGACAAAAATCATATGACTTCATTCATATGAGGACTTTAAGACACAAAACAGATGAGCATAAGGGAAGGGAAACAAAAATAATATAAAAACAGGGAGGGGGACAAAACAGAAGAGACTCATAAATATGGAGAACAAACTGAGGGTTGCTGGAGGGGTTGTGGGAGGGGGGATGGGCTAAATGGGTAAGGGCCACTAAGGAATCTACTGAAATCATTGCTTCACTATATACTAATTTGGATGTAAATTTTAAAAAATAAAAAATAAAGTTAAATAAAAAAAAAAAAAAGATGTAGACCTTCAAAATCAAAGTCAGTTGTTAGGACTTTATTCTGAGAATTAGCTGGGAATATTGTAAGAAACATATAGAATTATCACAACAAACCACCAGGTACAGGACACCACAAGGGAATAAAGTGACCATCAACTTGAAGAACTAAAGACTCACTTCCTTCACCAGAAGGCCATGTGGTGAGGGACGCCACGTCAAGTGAGCTTGGGACGTTGGGCCGGTGTAGAGATATTAACACTAGCATTGCAAGGAGATGCTCAGCAACTTCCCCAATACTTGATTCAGACAATCACATATTTCGCTGTAATTAAAAGCAATATCAGCCTGTAACATATGAATACACCGGCTCTCTAATATGTTGCCTCATGCTGCCAGGTTAAGTCAGTACGTGCCAACCTCAGGGTTCAGCATCTCCTGCCATCTCTATGCATGTGTTTGGTATTGCAGATGTGCCATTCATTTGTAAGGTCATGGCTCTGCACTGTTCTCTAAAATGTAGATTTGCACACACAAGCCAGCAAACCACCATACCTGGAGTATGCAAGGGTCGATTCAATGCCACAAAAGGCTCAGTCTAACTGCACAGGGGACATGCGCTGGATGCTGGATCACACCATGTTATGTGGCAGCCTGTGCACACAGCCACAGGACACTCCCACCTCACCCAGAGCACTGGCACCCACTGTAATACGTAAATATGACAGTGCCTTATCTCACTCGTCTTACGCACTCAGGACATCTCTGTCTGCGGCATGTTGCAAACCTAAGTCTTCCTACCCCGATTTACCAATTTCTCCTTACTCAAGATACTGAAACTATTCAAAATGCCGTTCGCATATCTAAGAAGTTGTAGAGATCAGATCCTAGTCGCCTTTCGTATGAAAGAAGAGCTACCCGAGAACACAGAAATTGGATATGGCGGCCGCTGAAAACAAGGGTTGCCCATATCCTCAAGTTTCACATTTTTGAGATCGCTGAGTAATGAATATGAATGCTCTCATGTTTGATTCCTGATGGGATAAACTTTGTGTTTTATGAAATGAACACCAAGCAGTCCAGTCAGCTACAACAGATAAAAACAATAATCCTGTGATAGTAATGTCAAAATCCAGATTATTTTTATAAATGCCTTGAACTAACATTTGGCCAAAGTCTGGAGCAAAATGTCAATAGATAGTTAGCAGCAAACAAATTCATCTGTAAATTAATGAGAAACTGGAAGGGGGAATCTGCTTCCCTAATGATTTTTTTTTTAATTAAAGCTAAAGCCAATGAAATTGCCCCTGAGCAGTGAAGCCTCAAGTCAAGTAATTATCTAAGTAATGCGGAGTATTGTTGGTATGGATTCCAGAAGGAAAGAACACAAATTCTACTGCCACAGTGCAGAATCCTCACACAGCATTAGATTCTGTCACACAAGTGCCATCTGTGTTCCAAGCTCTTATCCCACCAGCTCTGGACTCTACACATCTAATAATAACCTTCACCAAGAAACAGCTGGACCAGCAGGAGGAAAAGGAGACATCAGAAGGGAAGACGGTAAACTATAAAACTCTGTGCTTTCAAACATCCCAATTTGCCACATTGCAGGGACACTTACTGTGGTGTATATGTTGACAGTGACCCTTGCCCAAGGACATCAGCTGAGCTCGATCCCTACCCCTGTCCCATCTTCCCTCAGTTAGCTTCGGATGCCACCCACTCTGGGGGCTACGCCTCCATAACTAAAGCACTGCATGTGAGAAATAAAGTAGAATAAAGATGTCGATTTGTCCTGTAGAAAATCCCAAAGTAGGCACCTGGGTGGCACAGTCGGTTAAGCGTCCCACTTCGGCTCAGGTCATGATCTCATGGTTTGTGGGTTCGAGCCCCGCGTCGGGCTCTGTGTTGACAGCTCAGAACTTGGAGCCTGCTTCGGATTCTGTGTCTCCCTCTCTCTCTGCCCCTCCCCTGCTCATGCTGTGATCTCTCTCTGTCTCTCAAAAATAAATAAACACAAATAAATAAATAAATAAATAAAGGAAAATCCCAAAGTGCCCTAGAAAGAGAAAAGGAACAGAGGTTCCCCTTAACAAATGTTTAATCACTTAGATTTCAAGAATAGTTACCTAAAAAATAATAGTAATAATAATAATAAGTACTAAAGACCCATCATAAGTGTGGCTCTCCTATCCATGGAAAACAGGCTCTTCATGTGTGTGATCCATGGAAAACAGGCTATCCATGGAAAACAGGCTCTTCATTCCCTCTTCATGTCCTTTCTTCTTATTTTTCAAATCAGGAAAATGCTAGCAAAGACGAACTATCCCATATGATTTAATTTCCCCATCTCCCTTGAAGAAGATCATCGGATTTCATATTCTGAGATTTTAGTAGTCTTTTTTAGAGACCGGATGTAAGTAGAAGCTCTGGGCCCACACTAAGCACTGCTGTAGCCGCATCAGTGTCTTGAGGGTAGCCAAGACATCTTTTCCCTCAAGAGCTGGCAGGCAAGAGACACTGATGAGAAGTGAAAGCTGTGGACAGTCTGTCTGCCTGATGGACAGGTGAGGACTGACATGATGACCTTAAGATCTTCTCTAATTAGGCTCCTATTTCAGCCTTAGATCCTAAATCCACTTAAATCCCATTACCAGTGCCACGGACCTCATTTCTTTCACGTGTAAATACTTGGCTTTAATACCAAGAGCCACTAACGATACTCAATAGTTTTCTCTTCTGTCATGTACATTTCACTTTGGATTTACACCTAAAAAAAAAAAAAAAAAAAGAGTGGGAAGACTAAAGATTCCTTTATAAACCAACTATAACTCTAAATACAGTGCTTACTGTTGTTCTAATGGATATAATATCAATTCGTGTAAATTAATTTGAAAAATGTTTCCATGATCAAAGTATCTTTTGAAAATAACTGTCCAATGGGAATGCAAGCCTTCCAGACAACTCATCTTTCCACAGAAATTCCTTTTATTCTGGGGCACCTGGGTGGCTCAGTCGGCTAGGTGTCGGACTTCAGCTCAGGTCACGATCTCGCGGTCCGTGAGTTTGAGCCCCGCGTCGGGCTCTGGGCTGATGGCTCAGAGCCTGGAGCCTGCTTCTGATTCTGTGTCTCCCTCTCTCTCTGCCCCTCCCCCGTTCATGCTCTGTCTCTCTCTGTCTCAAAAATAAATTAAAAAAAAAAAAAAAAACATTAAAAAAAAAAAGAAAAAAAGAAATTCCTTTTATTCTGGTATTCTGAATTAATAACACGGGTCAAAATCTTGCCTGCACTCATTTATTCTGAGTTGCTATAAAAGAACACATATTATTAGAGTTAAAGGTCCCTTTCCCAAATATAATCGCCACATTTTTTTCAGACGAAGAAGCCAAGACTAGAAATATGGAACGGGTTTTCTCAACATTCATAGCTGGTGGTAAAGGTAGAAGGAAGAATTAAACTCTTGTACCTGGCTCGCAGTAAACCAAAACTTATGATGGATTTTAAGTGGGGGGGAGGGGGGGAGCAGAAGTGAAAAGAATGGTGGATGTTTTATGCTGGGTCAGATACGAGGGCAGGTGAACTGGGTAGCTAGGAGTCATATCCAGCCATTCAAAAATCCGACTGATACTATAGTGTTCAGGTATAGACAGGAATAATCTTGTTTTCATATTTCCAAATTTACACTGCAGCCTCTCCTATTGTGTTTGTTTATAAAAAGGAAAGGACGTCTCTTTCCTCCCATTTAGTATTTACTGATGTAACAGGCACATTGCTAGCATTACTGTAGATTCAGAGATGGCAGACGAGGGACTCCTTCCTACTCTGCAGAGGAAGTCAAATACAAGCTCCGCAAACTCCATAGACACAGAGCAGAATGCAGCCGTATCAGCAAAATACTGCGAGAGCATACTCAAGAATTCCATTTCTATGACATGCCCAAGGGACAAATCTACAAAGACAGAGAGTACATTAGTGGTCTAAGATTGGGAGGGATTGGTGACAATGTGGGGTGATGAAGATGTTCTAAAATTGATTGTGTGATAGTCGCACAACTCTGTGAATATACCAAGGGTCACTGAATTGTATACTTTAAAGAATACTATAAGAATTATACCTCAATAAAGCAGTCACAAAACATACTGCGGGAAATGCAGGAGGGGAGCGTTTAATTGCAACTGGGGTGAAATCAAGGAGGTTCTCATGAAAGAACATCTGAACAGAGGAAGTGAACACCTTTATAATACACTTGCAGGGAAGAGTGGCCAACAACAGCTGTTGCCTTTTCCCTTCTCCTTCCATCCCATCCCCAAAGTTGCCACACCCACTGCTTGGGGTCAGAGCTCTTGCTCCCCAGCCACCAGTGGTGCATATATGACCTGCCGTGATGGCTGATCAGTCATGGAAAGGGAGAGAACACGGGGAACTTAGAAATCTGCATTGAGGCAGTGTAATAAAAAATACTTAGCTCAAATTCCTTTCCCTCCATTCCTAAATAGGGCTTTCATGGCCCTTAGGCACAGGCACAAAGAGCATTTGCTAGCAGCATCTTTGGCAAACGTTGCTAACTGTATACCTAACGTCCATCCTTCTTTCCATCCTTATTAACAGAATCCCACTCTCACCAGGGACAATAAGGTACCCAGCAATAAACTACATTTCCCAGCCCTCTTTCTGGATTGAAGTGTGCAGGAAGAAAACAGTGTGGGGGACAGACTTAATTGGTAAGTGTAATTCCCCTTCTCTTTCTCCATTCTGATGCCTAGTGTGTGAACAAAATGGTTGAATCTGCAAATACCATCAAGAACTTGAAGGAAGGACCCAGAGAATTGTGGAAACTTTTGCTCTGAATTCATTGTGTGCATGAATGTATGCCACAAAGCAACAACTTCTGGACTTCTCATTACATAAAGATAATAAACCCTTAGTATGTACCTGTTTCTATTTTTCAGGCATCTATTTATTGTAGCCAAACACGATTCCTAACTAATACATTGCCCTTTTGGGGGATCTTTCAGGTGAGTGAGTTCCTCAATTAAAAAAAATAATAATAATAGGAGAAAATTATTATCTCAAAAAAAGGCTGAAAAAGCATTTGGCAAAATCCAGTATCCATTTCTGATAAAAAATTTTCTGTGAACCAGGAACAAAAAGGAGATTTTCCTTTTCCTTTTCCTGATAAAGGGCAAATATGAAAAGCCTACTACTAATGTAATAAAATAATGAATGTTCCCACCCATACATGCATGATTAAGAACAAGACAAGGAAGTTTGCTCTTATAATTTCTATTCAGCATTGCACTGGAAGTTCTAGCAAGTATAATAAGGCAGTGAAAAGGAAATAAAAGATATCCAGACTGGGAAGAAAGAAGTAAAACTGCTTTTATTTACAGATTATATAAATATATCTCTATATGTAAAATATCTGATGGAATCTATGAAAAAAGCCACTAAAAATAATGAGTTTAAGGAAGTTACATATACAAAATTGTACAAAAAATATACTTCTATACACTAGCAATGAACAATCAGAAATTGAAATTTTAAAAGCCATCTACAATAGCATCGAAAAGGGCAACTCTAACCAAAAATGTGAAAAACGTGTACACTAAGAATTAACAACACTGCTGAGAGAAAGTAGAGAACTGAATTAGTCAATCTGACCTATTTGACACTTACAGAATTCACAGCAGCAGAACATACATGCCGTCTCCAAACAGAGACAGACCTTGTTTATAACTCCGGTGATTCAATATTGTTAACATATCAATTCTCCCCAAAGAGATCTATACATAGACATAGATTCAATACAATACTAATCAATATCCCAAGCAGCTTTTCTTGTAAATATTGACAAGCTGCTTTTAAGATTTATCTTCATGGGCCAAAACAACTTTAAAAAGAAATACAAACACTACTTAATTTAAAGACTTATGATGCTTATAAATACATGTGACATTGGTGTAAATATAGACAAACAGATCAGTGGAAAGGAAAAGACACTCCAGAAATTAATTTACACATATATGCACAATTATCTTTTTACAGAGCCACAAAGGCAATTCAGTGAAGAAAGAAACAGTGATGGAAAATTGGAATATCCATATGCACATCAGCAAATGTGGGTAATTGCACACCAAATACAAAAATTAACTCAAAATGAATCCTAGACCTAAATGTAAAACCTTAAAGTTTAAAATCTGTAGAAGAAAACAGAAGATAAAACCTTTGTGATCTTGAGGTGGGCAAAGATTCCTTAGATACAGCACCAAAAACACAAAATGTAAAAGAGTAAATGAATCACTTTGTCCAACAAAATTAAAACTTTTTGCTCTTCAAAAAAACATAAGGAGAATGAAAAGACAAGTCGGAGAATGAAAAGACAAGTCACAGAATGAAACTAATATTTTTTTAAATATTATCTGATAAAGAAGTTGCATCCAGAATATATAAAGAGTAGTAAGAAAACAATCAGTGTAATTACAAATAAATAAATAAATAAATAGGCAAAAGATATGAACACTTTAGCAAAGATGTACTAATGGCAAATAAGTTCATGAAAAGATGCTCATTATCGTTAATCACCAGAACAGTGCAAATTAAAATAACAAGATAATACCGCATAACTGTTCAAATGACTGAAATGAGGAAGACTCTACGAAGGGATGGCATAGATGTGGAGAGGCTACAACTCTCCTACAGTGCTAGTGAGAATGTAAAACGGACAACCACTTTGGCAAAGTGTGGCAATTTCTTAACGTGTTTATGGATGTTTGGATTGTTTGCAGGGTTCAGCTCTTATAAATAAAGCATCTCTGAACGTAGTATATGAGGAAGAACTTGTACATGAGTTCTCAGAGCAGCTTGATTTGGAATTGCCCAAAATGGTCCACAAACACATGAAAGGATAAATAAATGGTGGTATATCCATGTAATAGAACACTACTCAGTAAAATGGAATGAGTTAATGGTACAACAATATGGATGAATGCCAATATGATTACACTGAGTGAAAGAGATTAGGCATAAAACAGAACATACTATATGATTCCATTTATATAAATGTCTAGAAAATACAAACTAATCAAGAGGGACAGAAAGCAGATCAGTGGGTACCTGAATAAGTGGGGAGCAGGTAGGAGTGGATGAAAGGAATACAAAGGCATGTGAGGAAATGTTTGGATGTGATGAGTAAGTTCACTATCAGACTGATACGGATGGTTTCATGGTTATATACATGAAATGCATACCAATAACTATCAAGTGGTACACTTAAATTTGTACAGTTATTTTTTGTCAATTTTACCTCAGTAAAGCTGTTAAAAAAACAATCCAGAGTGTGAGGAGAACTTCCAAAGAAGGACAAAGAGACTTATCTCTATTCAGGAGGGAAGATTTAAAAACTCTCAAGTAACATTAAAATGCTGTGCACACATTACAATTTCGGTAAGAATCTATGGTCATTGATGGATGGGCTCTGTAAATACTTAGGAAGGTACTGGCTTTAGAAGCTTCCAAGAAATATTTATTTGGGGAAATGCTCATATTAAAATCTCACATTTTACTAAAATTTTCCTCTACAATGTGAATTACTTAGAAAAAAAAAAAAGTTTGTGTAGAAATGAACTCCTGTAATGAATCCTACACAAGGGACTGAAATACCATCTGTAGAGCGCATAATCCTATTCATTTATTTGAAAATGGGAAGAGTTTTTAGCTTAATTCCACACATATACAGGCATTATCTATTTTGGCCACGATTCTGCCATTGTCTCTTTAGGTTAAATTAGATTTAAGTCACATAAGTAACATGATCCTAACGGACCATAGTTTCAAAAAGTTAATAAGCGCTGGAATAAACTCTAATTTTCCAAAGCACGAATCTGTAACAACTCAGCCTACAACCAGGGTGATGAGACAACTCTAAACTGATTCCATTTGAGCAGAATTTCAAAATCACCAGCACACAGTGTAGAGAAGAAACCAGAAGGAAGGCACCTTCGTGTGTGATAAATCATCTCCCTCCTGGTCTTGTCATGTTTATGTCTGTGAGGAAAGTATGATGATTCTACAGGAAGTGCCATACCAGGCTCCCCTGTTTTTAGAAAGGCATTCCTCGTGGTTCGACCACTCTCTATGGAGCCCTGGAATTCTTTCACAAATACTCTTTCCCAAAGCATGTTTTCCACCACATGGCATTTCCCCCGGTCCACCCTATTTCATCTCAACGACACTTGTTCCCAGACACTTTGCTTCTGGTTAACCAATACATCTGAATCACATGTTAATAACAAAGGCCAGCTCTAGGGAAAGTTGAGAGGGTAATGGGTGTCAGAGCTATGCTTTTCCCATTCAGTGTCCTCACCCCTGCTTCCTCCTCGCTGGTCCCTGGACACTTCCTTTTGGACTCTGGTGCCCTTATGTTCTTTCTACAGGCCTGTCTCCATTAGCTTGACGATGAATGGAGTCCTCATAGTGAAAGGTCAATGACTAATAATAGCAGCTAAGATTATTTCCTCATCAGAGTTATTTGCCTTTCAGTATTGAAGACTTAAGCCCAATATACAAATTAAGTGGTAGAACTTCTTCAAAGAGAGGAGGATCAAGGGTCTGAGAGAAAACGGGCAGCTGGACTTTTGCTAATAGAATGCCCCATGGAAACCGGGGAACACAAGCTCAAACGCCTCTAGGAACCAAGTGGGATCAATGAGCAGAGTGAGAAGTTCAGGTGAGGCCTGAGAAAACTCAGGGAGCACTTACTCATCTAAAAGGGGCAGCTCTAGGGGCATCTGGGTGACTCAGTTGGTTAAGCATCAGACTTCGGTTCAGGCCATGATCTCACGGCTCATGGGTACAAGCCCCACGTCGGGCTCTGTGCTGACAGCTCGGAGCCTGGAGCCTGCTTCGGATTCTGGGTCTCCCTCTCTCTCTGCCCCTCCCCCATTCACACTCTCTCTTACTGTCTCTCAAAAATAAATAAACATTAAAAAAAAAATTAAAAGGTGCAGCTCCAGGGAGTCAAAAGGAACAAACTTTCTATTATAAAATAATTAAGTGGCTATATTAATAATACTGTATTGCCTATTTGAAAGTTGGTAAGAGTAGATCTTAGAAGTTCTCATCCCAAGAAAAAAAATATTTTACAACTATGTGTGATGATGGATGTTTTAGTATATGTGCTGTTGAAATAAGCACGTGTGGTGACGGACGTTAACTAGACTTACTTTGGTGATCGTTTCGCAACACATACATATGTTGAATCATGGTGTTGTACACCAGGAACTAATATAGTGTTATATGTTAATTATATCCCAATTAAAAATAAATAAAGGGGTAATTCCCCTTCAGTGTCTCTAGCCTTCTGCCACCAAGCCAATGCTATCAATTGCCTGGTATCTCCACAGAAGAGGAAAGTCCCAAGTTTCATGTTCAATTTTTTTTTTTTTTAATGTAAGACACTCAGGGCGCCTGGGTGGTTCAGTTAAGCATCTGGCTCTTGTTTTCAGCTCAGGTCATGATCTCACATCCATGAGATCGAACCAGCTCTGTCAGTGTGGAGCCTGCTTGGGATTCTCTCTCTTCCTCTCTCTCTGCCCCTCCCCAACTCACGCTCATGCTCACATGCCAGTGCTCTTTCTTTCTCTCAAAATAAATAAGTAATCTTAAAACAAACAAACAAAAAAAGGAAAACATGCTGTGTACCAAACAAAACATGATTATACACCAAATCATCCAGCCCGCTAGTCTGCCACCTCTGGCCTAGACTATTGGACTGCAGATCAGTGATGGACTGCAGCTGTTCAGAATAAACAGCTTTTAAGTTCTTTAACAGATGGCATTTTAAACTTAACTGTCCCTTTTTCTTAGTTTTCGTTTTTTGCCCTTGAATCAAATCTATCATGTATATAGCTGTTTTGAATTTAATATCAAGATCAGCTTCATATGCATACTCACCGATGCCTCTATGTTTGGTGAACAACTGTTGACCATGAAATACCTCTGTCAATATGGCTCAAAGCTTGGAGGGGAGGCCCCAGCAATGCTGGCCCAGTTGATGAAGCCAGGAAATAGGTACATTTTCTATGCCATTGTGAAGGGAAGAATGTCTGCTATATCCCATCATGACTCAGTTAAATATTGCCCTTTCTGGAGTTGTTAAAACAGATATCATCCTTACCCTTAAAGGAAATTAAAGAGGAGTGACATTAGCAATATTCCTGAAAAAGACATCCATCACAGCGCTGCCCCTCAGCAACAATTTGGCATCCATCCATGGACAAAAGTGCCTTCATGGGAGCTGTGGAATTCAGCACCATACTTCAAAGGACTCGAAAGGAGTCTTGCCTACCCAAGCATCAGATAATAGAACATACAGACCTCAGCCCTAGCTATGGACCCTGAAGTGGCCTATTAACTGTCTCCAGTCCATCTTGGCCATGGTCCAGGAGTCCCTGGAGAACACTGTCTTAAACAATCACCCAGGGATGATAGAGCCTTTGTGGAAGATCAGATTTCCAATAAGGAAGCTCCAGGACATCACTGGAGCAAATAAATAAATAAATAAATAAATAAATAAATAAATAAATAAACAAACAACTGTGGGCACAATGGAGAGGATAAGAGGAAAAGTTAGACTTTACTCATCACCCCTCCCCCAGGGCAGTGCACCTCAGTACCAACAGAGCCCTTCTTAGCCTGTGATTTCTCATGCCAGGAAAAGTGAGAGTGTGTGAGTGAGCACATAGCTCCCCCAACTGTATAGAACTTTGTCAAAGAGCCCCATTTCTCTCCTTGACACATCGAGAATATAGAGTTGTGAACCACATGACTAGGGAGAGGGAAGAGGCTGGGAGAGCAGCAGATAAGTATCTTGGAGGGCATTAAAGGAACGTGGATCCTACTATCTGTGTTTCAGAGTCCAACAAGAAGCCCACCCATGAGCCACTGGGAATTCCTAGCCTGTGGATTCACCTCACTGGCCCAAGAACGCTCCCAACACTCCATGCACCTCAAACTACCCCCCCACAAACTCTGTGTCCACCTCTCTGTGCATGTTCCCAACAGTGGTAAGAATGAGCCTTGCGAGATGGCTAGTGAAAATGTGCATAAAGCCAGCCCAAATCTGTGGACCAAGGAGAGACTATAAACTTGAGCTTTTGCTCTGCCCTTGGGAAAGCAAAGGAGAGGCTGTCAGCTCCTGACCTGGTGTGTTCCAGATTAGAAGGCATACAAGTTTCACAATTCTGCCACAAGAGGGAGCAAGAAGAGAGAAGCAGCCCAAATCGATACAGGTTCTGAGAAAGCCTCAGAATCCCTAGCAGAGCTGAAAGAACATGTTGCTCTTCTAAAGCAGTTAGTAAAGACTGGAGAAGATGAGTGCCAATACAAATGTGAAGATAACAGGAACAAAAGACTTCAAGGAACATTAAATACCAGGAAAACATGACACCACCAAAGGAACACATGAATATGCCAATAACCAACCTCAAAGACATGGAAAGCTGTGATTTACTCAATAAAGAATTCAAAATATCTGTTAAGGAAGCCCAGTCCACTACAAGAAAAAAGAAGAACAATTCAATAAGATTAGGAAAACAATACACAAAGAAAATTAGAAGTTTAACAAAAAATAACTAAAAAGAACCCAATAGAAATTCTCAATCTGAAGAAAACAAAGAATCGAATAAAAAATGCAAGAGGGCATCAAGAGAAGAATAGATCAGGCAGAAGAAAATAATCTGTGAAATAGAAAACAGATATTTTTTACATTTTCAAGCCAGAGGAGAACAAAGACAAAAGAATGAAAAAAAAAAAAAAAGGTGAAGAAAGACTACCTGTTCTATAGGATACCATTAAAGAAGCAATTTGCTAATTATTGGAATCCCTAAAAGAAAAGAGAGGGAGAAAGAGGCAGAAAGCTTACTTAAAGAAATAATGGCTGAGAATATCCCAAATCTGAGGAGAGATTTGGATACTGGAGAACATAAGCCTCATTAGTCATCAAACAAACTCAAAGGTATCTTCTCCAAGACACATTATCATAAAAATGTCAAAAATCAAAAACAAAGAGAGAAGCTTAAAAACAGTGAGAAAAAGAAGCTTGTAATTTACAAGGAAACCTTCATAAGACTATCAGTGGATTTCTCATCTGAAACCTTATGGGTCAGGAGAGATTGGAATGATCTATCCGAAGTTCTGAAAGAAAAATAACCTGCCAGCCAAGAATACTCTCTCCAGCAGAGTTGTCCTTCAAAATGAAGGAGACTTAAAGACTTTTCCAGACAAACAAAAGATGAGGGAGCATTTAGAAATGCTAAAAGGAGATCTTTAAGCTGAAGTAAAAGGATGCTATTTAGTAGCATGAAAAATATGAAAATGTACAACACACTGGTAAATGTAAGTATACAGTCACATTTAGAATAATATAAACAAGATTTTGATAAAATATACGCACTCCCAGATTTAACGCGGCATTATTCACAACAGACGAGATATGGAAACAAACCAAATGCCCATCAACATTTGGATGAATGAATAAAACAGACGTGGTACATATATACAATGGACTATTATTTAGCCACAAAGAAGGAAGATATTCTCCCATTTGCAACAACACAGATGGACCTTGGCCACATTATGTTAAGTAAGTCAGAAAGACAAAGACAAGTAGCATATGATATCACTCATATGTGGAATCTATTAAAGCTAAACCATAAAAAAAATAGAACTGAATGGTAGTTACCAGGGAACAGGAGTGACTGTGTTTAAGGGTACAAATTTGCAGGGTGCCTGGGTGGCTCAGTCAGTTAAGCATATGACTTTGGCTCAGGTCATGATCTCATGGTTTGTGAGTTCCAGTCCCATGTCAGGCTTTACTCTGACAGCGCAGGCCTGCTTAGGATTCTCTCTCTCTCTCTCTGCCCCTACCCAACTTATGCTCTCTCTCACTCTCTCAAAATAAAGAAATAAACTTAAAAAAAGGTACAAACTTGCAATAAGTAATAAATAAGTCATTGAGATCTAATGAACAAACATTACAATGAATACAGAAAATAATATTGTACTATAATTATATAATGTGATAAATATCGTTACATTGGTAATCATATTACAATATATAAATGTATCAAAATAACAAGCTATACACTTTACACTTACACAATTTTACTCTAATACTGTAATATGGTGGTAGGTGTGTTAACCTCTTTAATATAAAGGTTAAAAGACACAAGTGTTAAAAAATATATAGCTACAATAATTTGTTAATGAATACATAATATAAAAAGAGGTAATAAAGTGTGAAATAAAAACATAAAAGCAGGAGAGGGGCAGAGAGAGAGAGAGAATCCCAAGCAGGATCTGCACTGTCAACACAGACCCCAATGTGGGGCTCAAATTCAAGAACCATGAGATCATGACCTTAGCTGAAGTCAAGAGTTGGACACTTAACTGAATCACCCAGGCACCTCTCCTTCTCATACATGCTCACTCACTTGCTCTTTCCCTCTCTCTCTCTTTCTCTCTAACTCTCTCTCAGTAAATAAACTTTAACCAAAAACATAAAAGAAGGGGAAAGAAAGAATAGTTTTGTTAAGTCTCTATCAACATAAAATAGATTATTATATCTATCTTTATATAGGCCTCATGGCAATCACAAAGCAAAAACCCACAGTAGATACACAAAAGAGAAGGGAATCAAATGACCACTATAGAAAAGCATCAATTCACAAAGGAATGCAGAAATAGAGGGAGAAAGGGAGAAGGGAACTACCAATCAGAAAACAATAAGACAGCATTATTAAGTCCTTACCTACCGAAAAGTTCTCTAAATGTAAATGGATAAATTCTCCAATCAAAAGGTACAGCATAGTTGGATTGATGAAGAAGAAGAAGAAGAAGAAGAAGAAGAAGAAGAAGGAGGAGGAGGAGGAGGAGGAGGAGGGAGATCAAACTATATGCTGCTCAGAACAGACTCACTTCAGCTTTAAGCATACATAGAAACTCAAAGTGAAAGGATGAAAAAAGATATTCTTGCCAAGCGGAAACCAAAAGAAAACAGGGATACCTACCCATACTTGTATCTGAGAAAATAGACTGTAAGCCAAAAATGGTAATAAGAGAGAAGGAAGATCACCATATAATGTTAAAGGGGTCAATTCATCAAAATGATATAACAACTTGGAGCACTTTATATTCTCATAAATATATTAATCATATACCAACAGATCTGAAGGGAAAAATAGACAATAATGTATTAATAGTAGAGGACTTCAAAACCCTACTTTAAACAATGGATAAATCATTCACACTCTAAAAACCAATAAGGAAATGTTGGACTTGAACTTTACTTTAGACATATAAGAAATATTTGACCCAAAAGCAGCAGAATACTTGTTCTTCTCAACTGCATAAGGAACATTCCTCAGGATATCACATGGTAGATTACAAAACAAGTCTTAGCAAAGTTAAGAAGACTGGAATCATATCAAACATCTTTTCCAACCACAATTGGTTGAAACTAGAAATCACTAACAGGAGGAAAAGTAGAAAATTCACAGTTATGTGGAAATATAACAACGTACTTCTAAACGACCAATGGGTCAATGAAATAAAAAAACTAAAAATTTATTGAAACAAACAAAAAAGGAAACACAACATACCAAAACTTATGGGATACAGCAAAAGGTGTTCTAATAGGGAAGTTCATAGTAATATTCTTCATTAATAGAAGATCTCAGAAAACAAGAGGAAGGTTCCTACATATCAAGGAATCAGAAAAGAAAAAAAAAAAAAAAAGAGCCAACTAAGCCCAAAGTTAACACAAGGAAGGAAATGACAAATATCAAAACATAAATAAAAGAAATAGAGATCAAAAAACAATAGACTGAAAGCTGGTTTTTTGAAAAGATTATCAAAATTGACAAATCTTTAGCTAGACTACCTATTGAAAAGTAAATAAAATTAGAAATGAAAGAGGAGATGTTACAACTGGTAACACTGAAATAAAAAAGATTTTAAGACAATACTATGAACAATTAAAGATCAACCAATTGGAGAATTTAGAAGAAATGTATACATAAAACCTACCAAGAGTGAATCATAAAGAAACAGAAAAGCTCAACAAACCAATTATGGTAAGGGAACAGAAAACTTTACCACAAAGAAAAGTCCAGGACCAGAAGGTTGCCCTGGTGAATGTACCAGACATTTAAAGAATAATTTATGCCAATTTTTCTCAAACTCTTCTCCAAAACTGAAGAAAACACTCCAAAACTCATTTTACAAAGCCAGCGTTATCCTGATATCAAAACCAGATAAGGACACTATAAGACAAGTAAATTATAGGTCAATATCCTTGATGAATACAGAAGCAAAAGTTCTCAGCAAAATATTAGCAAAGAAGACTCAGCAACACATTAAAAGGATCATACACACTGTGCAAGGGGGATTTATCCTTGAGATGCAAAGATGGTTAAACATAAAAATACGTAATACATTACATTAGTCCAACGAAAGGCACACTGAGTGATTATCCCAGTAGATGTAGAGAGAGCATTTGACAAAATATGCATCCTTTCATGATATAAACTCTCAACAAATTGGCTATGTAAGGAACGTAGGTCAATGTAATAAAGGCATATATGACATGCCTACTGCTAACATTATACTCAGTGGTAAAAAGTGAAAGCTCTTCCTCTAAGATCAGGAACAAGACAACAATGTCCACTTTCACTACTTTCATTCAACTTAGTCCTGGAAGTCCCATCCAGAGCAATCTGGTAAGGAAAGGAAATAAAAGCATTGGTACTGGAAGGGAAGAAATAAAATTGTCTCTGTTTGTCGATAATATTATCTTATAGAGAGAAAATTCTAAAGACTCCACCAAAACCAGTTAGAACTAATCAACAAATTTGGTAAAGTTACAGGATACAAAATCAACATAAAGAAATCGGTTTCAGTTTTACATGGTAATGATGAAATATCTGAAAAAGACATAAATAAAACAGTTCTATTCACAATAGCATCAAAAATAATAGAATACTTAAGAATAAATTTAACTAAGGAAGTGAAACTTTTGTACACCGAATATAAAACTTTGATGAAGAAAATTTAAGAAGACACCAGTAAAGGGAAAGATGGAAGTACTAACATTATTAAAATTTTCATAGTACCCAAAGCCTATTCAATCCTATCCCTACAGCATTCCAATAGCATTTTCACAGAAATAGAAACAACAATCCTAAATTATTTATAAAACCATAAAACAGGGCACCTGGTTGGCTCAGTCAGTTAAGCGACTGACTCTTGATCTCAGCTCAGATCTTACGCTCAGGGTAATGACTTCAAGCCCCACATTGGGCTGTGCACTGTGTGTGACATCTACTTAAAAACAAACAAAACAGCCAAACAAAAACCCACAAAACACTGAATAGCCAATGCCATCTTAAGAGAAAAAAACAAACCTGGAGGCATCGTGCTTCTTGATTTCAAACTATATTACACAGCTACCATAACCAAACAGCCTGGCACTGGCACAGGGACCATAGGAACAGAATTGAAAGCTCATAAATAAGTCCTGGCATAGATGGCCAACAATATTTGATGAGAGAACCAAGAATTCTCAATGGGGAAAGGATAGTCTCTTCAATAAATGGTACTAAGGAAACTGGATAATCACATACAGAAGAATGAAATTGGACCCCTATCTTACACTAAAAAAAATAACCTCAAAATGGATTAAAGACTTAAATATAAAACCTGGGGTGCCTGGGTGGCCCAGGTGGTTGAGCATCTGACTTGGTTCAGGTCATGATCTCACGGTTCATGGGTTCAAGCCCCATGTCGGGCTTTGTGCTGACAGCACAAAGCCTGCTTCGGATTTTCTGTTTCCATCTCTCCCTGCCCCTCATCCACTCACTTGCTCTCTCTCAAAAATAAATAACATTAAAAACATTTTAAAATATAAAACCTGACACCATAAAACTCCTAGAAGAAAGCATAGGGGGAAAGTGCTTTACATTGGTCTTGGCCATGATTTTTTTTTTTTGATAGGACACCGAAAGCACAAGCAATGACAGTAAAAATAAGTAAATGGGGTTACATCAAACTAAAAAGACTCTGCACAGCAAAAGAAACAATTGACAGAGTGAAAAGTCAACCTACAGGATGGAAGAAAATATTTGCAAATTTCATGTCTGATAAGGGGTTAATATCCAAAATATATAAGCACTCATACAACTCAATAGTAAAAACCAAACAATCCAATTAAAAAAGAGAACCTGAATAGACATTTTTTCCAGAAGAGTCATATACATATCCCCTCACACCTGCTAGGATGGCACTCATCAGAAGACAAGGGAGAAGTGTTGGTGAGAACAGAGAGAAGTGCCCAACACTTGGGCACTGTTGGTGGGAGTGTATGTTGATACAGACACTATGGAAAACAGTATGGAAGCTCCTCAAAAGATCAAAAATAGAACTTCCATATGATCCAGCAATCCCACTTCTGGGTACATATCCAAATGAAATGAAATCAGGTCTCAAAGGAATATCTGCCCTCCCGTGTTCACTGCAGCAGTATTCATAATAGCTAAGATAGGGAAACAACATACATGTCCTTTGGCTGATGAATGGACAAAGAAAATGTGGTATATACATACAGAAGAATGTTATCCATCCACAATAAAGAAGGAAATCTTGCCATCTGTGACAACATAGATGGTCCTGAGGGCATTATCCTAAGTGATGAGTCAGAAAGAGAAATACCATATGATGTTATTCTTTGCAGAATCTGAAAAAGCTAAACTCATAGATACAGAGTAGAACAGTGGCCCCAGGGCTGGAAAGGTAGAGGAAATGGGGAGAAGTTTGTCAACGGGTACAAGCTTGTAGTAACAAGATGAATAAGTTCTGGGACTCTAATGTACAGCATGTCAACTATAGTTAATAATACTGTATTATATACAAATTATTTACTAAGAAGAGTACGTCTTCAATGTTCTCATCACAAACAAGAAACAGTAGTCATGAAAGATGACAGAAGTGTTAACTAACCTTCTTGTAATCATTTTGCAATATATGTAAGTGTGTCAAATTATCATGTTGTACACCTTACATGTTATATGTCAATTATATCCCAATAAACCTGGGTAGAAAACTCAAGAAATTCAAGCTCCAAAGAGTCTCTGATAAAGTTAGACAATTACAGTTACCAGTCTAGAGTTATAGAAAAGAAAACTGAATCCCTTAAAGCATTATTCCTCAAATAAGTAGAGTCTGAGTACTACCAGTTCTATCATGTTCTTGGGGTTGGAAAGGGTGGGGGTGGGGGTGGAATTTCATGGCCAAATAAATTTTAGACACACCTTTACCCAACCATTTCCAGAGCCTTCACCAGACTACCATAAATATTTTAGAAAGGGGATCAAACACAAGGCATTTCCCAATCTTACTGGATGATGCAACAGTGAATTCTACAGGATGGATATTCAGTAGCCCACACTAGAGACGTAAAACTACAGATAATGCACAGGGTCCAAGTTTCTGGAAGCCTAGTCTCCTTGGATAAACAGACTGATTTCATTTGAGGTGGCATATTTCCTTTTTTGTCCCTCAATGACATGCCAAGTACAATAGATTAACCTAGTTATTATTGAGCTTAAACATCAGTGGGGACGCCATATTTTTAGACTTGTCATAACAGCTTTGCCCCTCCAATGTGCCTCGATGGTCAGGGAGGCCCACCTTCAAATCATGCTCCCCTCTGTTGTCTGAGTAAGAAGATTGCTTTTCTTCTTTTTTTAATGTTTATTTATTTTTTGAGAGGCAGAGAGAGAGCATGAGCTGGGGAAGGGCAGAAAGAGAGAAAATCGCAAGCAGGCTCCACGCTGTCACCACAGAGCTTGATGTGGGGATTGATCCCACAAACCATGAGTCATGACCTGAGCAGAAATCAAGAGCCTGATGCTCAAATGACTGAGCCACCCAGGCACCCCAGAAGACTGTTTTTCTACAGAGTGGTTCTCTTGGAGGCCTAGCTGGTTTCTTTCAACCCTTTTAGAATTATTCTTCAAGAAAAAACTTGGGATATCGCTGCAGCTTAAAGACAGAATAGTGTCCATGCAGCACTGCTTGTGTCAGTGCCTGTCTCCCTCTCCTTTAGCAGCTCCGTGTGTGGCCCAGAGGGATGGAATAGGTTTACCACTGGATTATCTGTAAAAGTACTGACAGTCACCATCCTGGACTAAAAAATGCAAGTTCTGCGACCACCTGGCCAGATCAATGTTTTGTGGTTGGACATTTAAATCAAAATGTGCTTTTTTCCCATTATTTTAAAATTACTTTGCTGTAAAAAGATTTAAACCATAGTACAATAAAAATTGCTTCTCCATTCTGAGCTTTCCTATTAGCTATTATCTATCTCTGTAAGGAGGCTGTGTAAATTATTAGACCTGTAAGAATTCCACCTGTCTTGTAAAGGGTAAAATTGCAGGAACTCATTTTCTAGAGATAAGGCAAGGATTTTTCATTACCTTCCTTTGGACTGCCTCCATGGGACTCTAAAGTCAGGCTTTCTTAAGAAAAAAAAAAAAAAGGCAGCAGACATGATTTCCATCTGTTTAAACTCAAGGTATCTTCAATTTACTATTATATTCATATTCATAGTTTCTATTTGTGAAATCCTAACTAGTGAGCAAACACTGACCATCGAGAAATCAACAAAGATCGTCTGCATTATTTATCAGATTTCCTATTTTCAGTAGTGGCTGAGACTAAAGACCAAAACTGGAGACCTGAAGTTTAGGTTCCAATAGATGTGTGGGAAAATTGGAATTTCTGCTGGTGAAACATGTGGACAAAGGGCCTTTCCCAGTATTTACTGATAGGTTCCTCCAAACCAAGTCGGGCTCCATAGCAACAGAATACAGGGTCCCTATGGAAACATGAAAAAATCCACTGCCGTGGCAGAAAGGGCATCATGAGTAGGTATACTTAGAAACATACCATCTGATTGCTGTCAGCTCAGGGTCTCTTCGGCTAGCCCAATAGGATTGTCTCACTTTAATCCGGCCTCAAAAGAGTCTGTTCAAGACCCACCACAGTTGTTGGGAAATATTTGACAAGATCACAACTCTATTATTAATCAAGCTTGTGAGAGTCAAGCAAATCCAGAGCAGAAGGCTCAGACTGCCTTCAGCTTCAGAGAGGTGTTGCCCACTCCTTAAACTCTTACCGTGCTCCCCTCACTCCCCCAGAGATGCCCAGCTCATCAATAAACAGCCCTCTGCCAAAGGTGGAAATTTCTCAGCCCACACAAGGCACCTTGCCCTGGACCCTAGCACTTGTCATCTTGAAAAATCTGAGCCCCAATCTTTTCAGCAGCAAAAGGCCAATAAAGAATTTAATGTGTTCTTCTATAATCTCCAGGTGAGGGAAATGAGTCCTTGCAGGGCTGCTATTCCTAAAACCCTTGCCCATCAGGACGCTTTGCCTGCAATGCCCTTCCTACCAGACCCTCCTATGCCTACATGGAGGCAAAGTGTGGCTGTTGAGTATCTGTTTCCATTCCGTAAATAAAATTGTTGACAATATAATCCTGAATATTCCAGCTCACAAAGAGAAAGCTCATTTCTCTGGGGGACAATAGGAGAAACAAGTACATACGACTTCATAGTTAAGTGGAAAAGCTAAGTATAACAGGAGTCTATGGCCAGCTGTATGATTCAGGAACCTCAACTGATACCTCCATGATTCAAGAGGTCCAAAATGCCACAGGATGTCATACAGAGTCTACCAGAGGGATGGCAAATGTGAGGCACTAGGGCCACCTAATGATAATGACAGAAAGCACTAATGAGTCACTCCATTCTTTCTCTTAGCACAAACATGGCCTCAGAATCCTTCTAAACACAAGGTTCCAGGTAGCTACTTCTAAGAGAGGGTGCCCTCTCTCCCAAAAGGGAAGCTTTTATTAATTCCAGTTTAACATAATATTCCAGGACAAAAAATATATATATATATGGGGAAATGTGTGGGTTCTATGGCCCTTTATAGCATCGCCTATGTGGCCTATCTGCCTCCTGGAAGAAAAATAGTCCTGGGTAAGTGAGCTACAGATGTCTCTAAGCCCTTAACCCAAAATTTGGACTTACAACCCATTGCTTACTGAAGCATGACATTCAAACAAGAGTAAGTTCATTTGCAAGAATTATTTTTTGTGTAAACAGCCACCCCAGTTCTAGCTCCCTATTTGCCTATAATCAGGTCTGTTTTTCATAAAATTGGCCAAGTTAAAAATCAGCTGTGAATATTCATTCACTGCTATGGTAATCAATTGTCACACTAGTCTCTGCTAAGAACAGGAAATCATATACAGTTCAGTGTGTGGGAGTTAAGGCTTCTTGTTTACAGTTCCAGAGTTCTCTTAATGAATGCCAAAGACAGGCAGGGCACATCCATGGGAACCGATCTTCCACCATCAGGGCTGGCCTACAAGGCAATAGAGTGGATGACCCAGTCGGCAAATCTCTTCCACTGTCTTGCTCGCAAGCAGCACTGCCTGTAATGCCCCCATGGCAGCTTGAATTTGAAGTTAGCATTTGACCTTCCCTATCTAACAAAAATAGGAAAACAGAGTTAAGTCTACCCCCAAAGAAACATTTTTCAGAATGGTCTTTTCCTTTGCAGCAGCATCCAGTAGAAGATTGGGCACGTGGGGCAAAAAGTTGGGAGCCAGGGGTGCCTGGGTGGCTCAGCCAGTTAAGCGTCCAGCTCTGGATTTCAGCTCAAGTCATGATCTCACGATTCGTGAGATCGAGCCCCCAGTCGGACTCTGTGCTGACAGTGCAGAGCCTGCTTGGGATCCTCTCTCCCTTTCTCTCTGTCCCTCCCACTTCTCAAAAATAAATAAATAAACTTAAAAAAAAAAAAAAAAGAAAAGAACACTAAAAAGAAACAAACAGGGGTGCCTGGGTAGCTCAGCCACTTAAGCATCCGACTTCGGCTCAGGTCATGATTTCACGGTTCATGAGTTCGAGCCCTGCAACAGGCTCTGTGCTGACAGCTCAGAGCCTGGAGCTGCTCCAGATTCTGTCTCCCTCTCTCTCTGCCCCTCCCTGCTCATGCTCTGTCTCTCTCTCTCTCTCTCTCTCTCTCAAAAATAAATAATAAAAACAAAAAAACAAACAAAAGGATGAGAGCTAGACAGGAGAAGGGACCCCTGGTCATGTCATGTGTCCATTCACGATTCTGCCACATGCAACCCTGCTTACACCTGCCTTCTCTGCCACCAGCCAAGGTGAGACCCAGGACACCAGAATGAGAATGGATGGCCAGCCTTGTTTCATGATTAAGCAATCCCACAGAAGGAGAGGTGCCAACTTCCCACTCTGCTGCTGCTTTTCCTATGAGCTTTTCCTAGTCCCGTGAAACCAAATCAATAAGAGATTCCTACTTGCTAGGGGGTCAGGTTTCAACTATGTGTTTGGAAATCAGTTGTGTGTATTGCAAAGGCACCTGCCTGAAGTTCTATTGTTGTAAATAATGGTGAGGCACTTAGGGCTGCTTCCAACATTCATTTACTCCAAAACTGCAGTTCCATGAAGATCATGAGTCTGGATCTTGGCTCCTCTCCATGGACAGTGCACGTTCACTGCTTCAAGCTGTCCTCACTGCCATGGGAGCAGAGAGTATTCCTCTCTCCTCAGGGCTCATGGTGGGGAGCCATGGGAGAAGATAAGAGGCCACCAGGCTCTATGCCATCCCCAGAGCTTCAAAGAGTTGAGGTCATGGGGGAGAGGGACCTGGGGAACATTGGGGTGAGGAGGGAAAGGACGCCAGCAACACTGATGATGATAAGAAGCTCTGAAGGGCCTGAGTCTTCTGCTGGTTTGACCTTGGCATTTATTATTCAAGCTGCAGTCTCACACTGTCTCCCCTTTTTCTCTACTGCCCCTTCTTGCTTCTCATCAGCATTTCTGTGACTCTCTGAAGAACAAAGCAGTTTCACTGTATCCTCCAGACTGTTCTCATCCTTGAAGCCAAAATACAAATGGCTGATAAATATATGTTTCTGAAGAGAACACCATCACTAGTAATCAAGGAAATGCAAAGTAAAGCAAGCAAGTTACCATTCCCACCCCTCCCCCCATAGGTTGGAAGCAATAGTAATACCTAGTGTTGGTAAAGATATGGAGAAGTGGGCACGCTCACACCCTTCTTGTGGGCAAGCAAGTTGGTACAACCTGCTCGACAGCAATTTGGCAATCTGTATCAAAAAGTCTTAAAATGTGGCTCAGATGGCTCCTGTCCCCTAATATTCATTATTACCATCCCATAAAAATAGATTTTTACCAGGCAGGTTCCTGATCATCCAGAATTAAGAGGCTCTTACAGGTTAGTAAGGCCGGTGACTATATTCTGGTCAAAGTGGAAATAGAATGCAATCACTTCCAAGAACTTTCCTTAAAAGACAGCTGCCTTTGCCATTTGCCTCTTACTCTTGCCTCCTCCATCCACTGCTTGGGAACAAGACTGATACATACAGATCAGTAATGGTACATGAAGATGAAGGCTGTACCTCAGAGATGGTAGGGCAGAAAGGTGGAAATTGCCTGGGACCTTCCTGGTTTACCCAAATCTGGGCTCATAGGTAAGAAAGAAAGAAACTTGTATCTCAGAACTGAACCTAATCCTTACTGATACAATATTCATGCCCTTTGTCCCAGAAGTCCCATGTAATTTATCTTACGAATCACTTACATGTGCAAAGAGAGATATAAAATGATGCTCACTGCATCCACTAAACTGTTTAAGTGTCCAATAATTGAATGAGTGAATAGGTAAGTATGTAGGGAGGGAGGGAGGAAAGGAGGAAGGGAGGAGGGGAGGGAGGAAGGAAGAAAGGAAGGAAGGAAAAGTGAGGGACACAAAACAATGAGGAAGACATCGATGTTAATTTATAGTCTTTGAACACACTACATTCAGGCTAGTTTGTGTTGCGCATCTTTTCATTTCAGGAATAAGAGAAAAATTCTAAATGAGAAACCTATATGGACTAGATACAGGGGTGGGGGTTTGACAAGATGGAAGATGGGAAGTATCTGGAGACTGCTCATCTTACAGAGGAAATTAATACCTTGGAGGAAGAGCCACACAACTGTCCCTCTTGTAACTTTAGACTATACATGGGACCTGCATCAAAGGAAGGTGAAAGAGAGTGAGTAAGATGACCTTAGAGGTTATGATTTCACATTCCAACCATGAGATATGCAAAATGCAATGAGATATCATTTTCATATTTACAAGAGATATGAGTCATAAAATATGACTTACATGAAAAGAATACATAATTATAGTAATTACCACAGTAAAGTTAGGCAAAAAAAATACATTTACATATTTTAATGACTAAAAGATATGTCACATTCAATCAAATGGGGTCACCAACTGGGTTGATAGTTCGAACTTAACCTGAAAAACAAGACTACGACAGAATGGGTCTCAGATTTCAGGGATACAGAAGGCAACGTCTGGAATAGACAAGGGGCTCAGTATGTTCCATCAAGGTAACAATAAAGAACCAGGTTCCCTGATATTTTAAAAACTCCAGAAAACAATACAAAGGAATATTATGTAGACTTAAAAAAAATAATTTTTAGCAAAAGTTATAACATGGATGAAACTCGAGGACATTGTACCAAGTAAAATAAGTCTGTCATAAAAGGACAAAAATTGTATGATTCCACTCATATAAAGTCTCTAAAGTAGGCAAAACCCCAGAAACAGGAAGTAGAAGTTAAAAGGTGATGGCCAAGGGCTGGAGTAAGGGAAGAGGGGGGAATTAAGATTTAATAAGTACAGAGTTTCAATTTTAAAAAATGTAAAAGTTCTAGGGATCCGTTACACAACAAAGTAAATACACTTAACACCACTAAATAGTACACTTAAAAATTATTAAGATGGTATTTAATGTTATGTATTTTTTACTACAATTGAAACAAACTAATGAATTAACCAAAAACTTCAGCAAACTGGGGGTGTCTGGGTGGTTCCATCAGTTAAACATCTGACTCTTGGTTTCAGCTGAGATCATGATCTCACAGTTCGTGAGTCTGAGCCTCACATAGTCCACACTGTTAGCAAGAAGCCCACTTGGGATTCTCTCTCTGTCCCTAGCTCTCTGCCCTTCCCCCACTTGTGCACACATGCTCTCTCTGTCTCTCCCTCGCTCAATAAATAAATCAACTTAAAAAAAAAAAAAAAACACTTCAGCAAACTGAAAAGAGACCACCAAATTTTTTTTTACAGTAAAGCAAAAACATGAGATGATATAATTATTTTCTTAAGAGGGTAACTATTTTTCAGCCTTGTGAATATTTTGAATTTAATGTGGAAATGCATAAGATCATCAAAATCTATAGTGTCTATTCCATTTTAAAAGCATAAATTCCATTTTAAAAACTTGATGGTGTTTAAATTTGTAAAACATGAGTTAGAGATCCTTCAGTGTGTTTATTAGAGTTAGACTGATGAATAAAACATCTCTAAGCTGAATTTAGCATATCACACACTAGGTTTTTAGATTTATCAACTCAATATATCAGTTATTCCAAACGATGGATTCGAAAAATTAGTAATGTTAAACTGTCCATACTACCCCAAGCCACCTATGATTCAATACAATCTCTATCAAAATTACAATGATGTTGTTCACAGAAATAGACCAAAGAAACCTAGAATGTGTGTGAAATCACAAAAGAGCCCAAAAAGCCAAAACAATCTTGAGAAATAAGAACAAAGCTGGAGGCATCACACTTCCTGATTTCAAACTACAGGAATCGAAGCAGTTTGGTATTGACATAAAAACAGACACAGGGATCAATGGAGCAGAACAGAGAGGCCAGAAATAAACTGACTCATACATGGTCAATTAATTTATGGCAAAGGAGCCACAAATATACAATGGAGAAAAGACACTCTCTTCAATAAATGGTACTAGGAACACTGGACAGCCACATGCAGAAGAATGCAAAAAAACCCGGACAACTGTCTTTCATGACACACAAAAATAAGTTCAATTTGGATCAAAGACTTGAACGTAAGACCTGAAAGCATAAAACTCCTAGAAGAAAACATAGACAATAAGCTTCTTAACATCAACCTTAGAGATAAGTTTTTGGATATGACACCAAAAGCAAAGGCAGCAAAAATTAAAATAAACAAGTAGGACTCCATCAAACTAAAAATCCTTTGCACTTCAAAGGAAATCATCAAGAAAATGAAGAGCAACCTACCAATAAAAAAAAAAAAACTTGCAAATCACATATCTGATAATATATCCAATAAGGAGTTAATATCCCAAATATATTTTTAAAAATTCACACAACTCAAGAGGAAGAAAAAATATCAATTAAAAAAATGGGCAAAGGATCTGAACAGACATTTTTCCAAAGAAGACATATAGATGGCCAACAGGTATATGAAAAAGTGCTCATCATCACTATTCATAGGGGAAATACAAATCAAAATCACAATGAGATATCATCTCCACCTGTTAAAACGTCTATTACAAAAAAGACAAGAAATAACAAGTGTTGTGGGGATGTGGAGAAAAGGGAGCCCTTGTGCACTGTTGGTAGGCATGTAAATTGGTACAGCCACTATGAAAAACAGCATGTAGGTTCCTCAAAAAATTAAAAATAGAACTATCAAGGGGCACCTGGGTGGCTTAGTCGGTTAAGCGTCCGGCTTCAGCTCAGGTCATGATCTCACGGTTTGTGGGTTCTAGCCCCACATTAGCTCAGAGCCTGGAGCGTGTTTCAGATTCTGCATCTCCTTCTCTCTCTGCACCTCCCCCGGTGACACTCTGTGTCTCTCTCTCAAAAATAAACATGAAAGAAAGAAAGAAAGAAAGAAAGAAAGAAAGAAAGAAAGAAAGAA